>NC_089687.1:680000-697500 GCF_031753505.1 Anomalospiza imberbis
TGTGAGGATGCAGGGATGCCGGAGGAGCTCTGTGCATGTGAGGATGCAGGAGGTGCTCTCTGCCATGGTGAGGATGCAGGGATGCCGGAGGAGCTCTGTGCATGCGAGGATGCAGGGATGCAGGAGGAGCTCTGTGCCCTGGTGAGGATGCAGGGATGCAGGAGGAGCTCTGTGCCCTGGTGAGGATGCAGGGATGCAGGAGGAGCTCTGTGCCATGTGAGGATGCAGGGATGCCGGAGGAGCTCTGTGCATGCGAGGATGCAGGGATGCAGGAGGAGCTCTGTGCCATGGTGAGGATGCAGGGATGCAGGAGGAGCTCTGTGCCATGTGAGGATGCAGGGATGCAGGAGGAGCTCTGTGCCATGTGAGGATGCAGGGATGCAGGAGGAGCTCTGTGCATGTGAGGATGCAGGGATGCAGGAGGAGCTCTGTGCCATGGTGAGGATGCAGGGATGCAGGAGGAGCTCTGTGCCATGTGAGGATGCAGGGATGCAGGAGGAGCTCTGTGCCATGTGAGGATGCAGGGATGCAGGAGGAGCTCTGTGCCATGTGAGGATGCAGGGATGCAGGAGGAGCTCTGTGCCATGTGAGGATGCAGGGATGCAGGAGGAGCTCTGTGCATGTGAGGATGCAGGGATGCAGGAGGAGCTCTGTGGCATGTGAGGATGCAGGGATGCAGGAGGAGCTCTGTGCCATGTGAGGATGCAGGGATGCAGGAGGAGCTCTGTGCATGTGAGGATGCAGGGATGCAGGAGGAGCTCTGTGCCATGGTGAGGATGCAGGGATGCAGGAGGAGCTCTGTGCCATGGTGAGGATGCAGGGATGCAGGAGGAGCTCTGTGGCATGTGAGGATGCAGGGATGCAGGAGGAGCTCTGTGCCCTGGTGAGGATGCAGGGATGCAGGAGGAGCTCTGTGCCATGTGAGGATGCAGGAGGAGCTCTGTGCCATGTGAGGATGCAGGGATGCAGGAGGAGCTCTGTGCCATGGTGAGGATGCAGGGATGCAGGAGGAGCTCTGTGGCATGTGAGGATGCAGGGATGCAGGAGGAGCTCTGTGCCCTGGTGAGGATGCAGGGATGCAGGAGGAGCTCTGTGCCATGTGAGGATGCCGGAGGAGCTCTGTGCCATGGTGAGGATGCAGGGATGCAGGAGGAGCTCTGTGGCATGTGAGGATGCAGGGATGCAGGAGGAGCTCTGTGCCCTGGTGAGGATGCAGGGATGCAGGAGGAGCTCTGTGCCCTGGTGAGGATGCAGGGATGCAGGAGGAGCTCTGTGCCCTGGTGAGGATGCAGGGATGCAGGAGGAGCTCTGTGCCATGTGAGGATGCAGGGATGCAGGAGGAGCTCTGTGGCATGTGAGGATGCAGGGATGCAGGAGGAGCTCTGTGCATGTGAGGATGCAGGAGGTGCTCTCTGCCATGGTGAGGATGCAGGAGGAGCTCTGTGCATGTGAGGATGCAGGGATGCAGGAGGAGCTCTGTGCCATGGTGAGGATGCAGGGATGCACAGGGAGCTGCCCAGCACATCCCAGGGATGAGGTGGGCAGACCCTCTGCCGCTGGCACCCGGACCCAACCCCATCCCAGCACAATATTGGCCAGCAGCGGCTGTTATTAAACATACAATATCCCCGCGTGCAGTGACGGAAGAAATGATATAAAATTTCATACAGCCACCCTGGTGTATAAACAGGCTAAATCCCTACACATTTTCTGCCCTCAGCAGTCTAAAGGTTAAAGCCTGTCAGCTGGATTTCACAGATTCCAGGAAGGAATGGAGAAGTCACGCCAACTCCTCATTGTACACCAGTGATCAAACATCTCCTCATTACACTTCAATATTGTTGCCTCTAAAGGTCACCATTGCTGAACATAATCACACAAAATCAAAACTGCAAACTTTATATATCATGGAGGTAGTAAATAGCTCGGAGGTTTATTTTCTGGTGCCTGAACAACATTCCGAGCCCATTTATAAATTCCTGGGTGCTGTGGCATGAACTGAGCGCATTTGCAGGGGCTAACAAAAGCTTCAATTAAATCAATTTCCTGTGAAAAATATTAAAAATAATTTATTAGGTCAGTACCAACTGGTCTAATCAAGCAGTTGTTCCTCACCAACTTGAATTTGCATAATTAAAAAAGAATTTTGATTACTTAGAGAAACAGCAGATTTTGAGGAACTTGATTTCTATGTCAGATTCCTTGAAACACCTAATCCTTGATGCAGAGAGGATCCTGGAATTTATTGAGATGTTTCTAAGATGTGCTATGAATCCTGGATCACTCCATTATTTTCCTATTCACTGGTTTTCCTGTGCATTCATTTAGCTCAGCAGAGCCTCAGCCCCAGCTCAGCCACAGGCTCCCTGGAAAACCATGTCTGCTCTTTTCACCTCAGTGAAAACACAAAAATTCAGACCTGGGATGGATGGACACTTCTCCAAACTGAGGCCAAGTAAGACAGGAAAACTGATCCTGAAAAGAGAGACTGGCAGGTGCAGCGAGCAGTTTTGCAGGAGGATGGATTAATGGACGCAAAGGAAAACTTCCACCAGCCAAAATTATTTGCCAACTCCTTGCCAAATTCAGCTGAGGGCAAATATGAGAAAGGAGAAAACATAAAGCAGAAGGATTTCAGCTATTCCATGGATGGAATGTTCAGCCAGCCCCAAACAGGGATGTTTGTAGATGAAGAAAAAACATCCAGTGAAAGCCCTGCCTGCTGGTTTCTCCATCCCCAGGCCCTTTCCCAGCTGGATGCTGCACAAGTATTGAAGAAGGGTAAAAGTCAAACCTGACTTGGCTGCACAACTTCTGCCTCTACAAAGTCAGAGCTCAAAGGAGATGAAAAGGTCCATTAATGAGATTATTGCCATTCATTTAGATATCTAAACCTGTGCCAGCACGTTTAGCTATCAGATATCTCAATTCTCATGACACAAGTGCAAATCCCCACTGTAGTCCCAGATTTTGCCTCTGCAGCCCACCTGAGCCCAGCCAGGCTCAGCCCCACTGCTGCCTGCGCCATGGCTTTGGTGTCCCAGCATTGCTGCCCCTTCAGCGTGCCCCGAGGTCCCAGCTGAGCAGCTGTGCATTTCCGATGGCCAGGGAGAACACAGACAGGAGTGTGTCCATGTGGATGTAAACCAGCCCTGGCTCCCTGCAGGCCGGGATGTGGGGGCCAGCAGCATGTCCCTGGGCAACCCAGCAGTGTCCCTGGGCAGCCCAATAGTGTCCTTGGGTAGCCCAGCAGTGTCCCTGGCCAGTCCAGCAGTGTCCTGGCCAGCCCTAAAGTGTCCTTGACCAGCCCAGCAGTGTCCCTGGGTAGCTCAGCAGTGTCCCTGGGTAGCTCAGCAGTGTCCTTGGGTAGCCCAGCAGTGTCCCTGACCAGCCCAGCAGTGTCCTGACCAGCCCAGCAGTGTCCCTGGGTAGCCCAGCAGTGTCCCTGGCCAGCCCAGCAGTGTGTCCTGGCCAGCCCAGCAGTGTCCCTGACCAGCCCAGCAGTGTCCCTGGCCAGCCCAGCAGTGTCCTTGGGTAGCCCAGCAGTGTCCCTGGCCAGCCCAGCAGTGTCCCTGGCCAGCCCAGCAGTGTCCCTGGGCAGCCCAGCAGTGTCCTTGGGTAGCCCTGCAGTGTCCCTGGCCAGCCCAGCAGTGTCCCTGGCCAGCCCAGCAGTGTGTCCTGGCCAGCCCAGCAGTGTCCTTGGGTAGCCCAGCAGTGTCCCTGGCCAGCCCAGCAGTGTGTCCTGGCCAGCCCTGCAGTGTCCCTGACCAGCCCAGCAGTGTCCTGACCAGCCCAGCAGTGTCCCTGGGTAGCCCAGCAGTGTCCCTGGCCAGCCCTGCAGTGTCCCTGACCAGCCCAGCAGTGTGTCCTGACCAGCCCAGCAGTCCTGACCAGCCCAGCAGTGTCCCTGGGTAGCCCAGCAGTGTCCCTGGCCAGCCCAGCAGTGTCCTGACCAGCCCTAAAGTGTCTCTGGCCAGCCCAGCAGTGTCCTTGGGTAGCCCAGCAGTGTCCCTGGCCAGCCCAGCAGTGTCCCTGACCAGCCCAGCAGTGTCCTGGCCAGCCCAGCAGTGTCCCTGGGTAGCCCAGCAGTGTCCCTGGCCAGCCCAGCAGTGTCCCTGGCCAGCCCTAAAGTGTCCCTGGCCAGCCCAGCAGTGTCCCTGGCCAGCCCAGCAGTGTGTCCTGGCCAGCCCAGCAGTGTCCCTGGCCAGGATGGGCTCCTGCAGTCCCTCGGGCTGGCGATGCCCTGCCTGCCACCCATAAATCCTCTTGGCTCTGCTCCCACCGGCCTCACCCCGGCTGAGGAGCACGAGGCCAGCTGTGTGTGGGGGGTCCCTTGCCTGTGTCCCCGTGGCTGGCACAGGGTGCTGTGGGGACAGCGGGGCCCTGCCCGGGTCCCCCCGGCCGCAGCCCCTCGTGCTGCCTGCGCTGGGCCGTGCCGACGAGGGCACGGCCGCGTGCTTTCCTCTCCGTCGTGCCTGGTTTGCAGGGCCCTGGGTGACGATGTCTCGGGGTTCTGAAGGTCAGGGTTACCCTGAAATCATAAAGAATCTTTGCTTCCTAGTCCGTCGCAGACAAAGAAGGAGCCTGGAATGCTTCCAGTTGCGTTTTCAAGGTTGTTTATTTTTTCTCATCTATAACATTCTTTCTCTGACCTGCTGGGCTCTGCCTAGCAAGTCCACCATAGCATTCTGCCCTGAGCCTTGGGTGGCTCCCACATTATATACTCAAAACTACGTGTACGAAGTTTACAGTTCCCATACCAATATCTAACTTTTCTGCTGGACAGCGTGTCTCTACCTTAAACCAACAGAAAAGTGTCACCATCACAGCAAGACATGGAGCACAAGACGAAGGAGAAGAAGGCTAGGACATGCCCAAATTCCTCCATCTTGACCCCCTGAATTATATTCTAAAAAAACCCAAAATTCTACTTTTTCACCCTGTGTTAGTTCAAATATCATGCTACTAAAACCGTTGCGGCTTGTAATTCCTCACACAGAGTTAGCAGCTTTTTCCATGGGCTGGAATCGAAGGCACGGGTGTTTTTGACTTGGTGCCAAGGTCTGTGAGCCCCCTGCCAGGGTCTGGAGCCAGCCAGGGCAGCCAGAGGGATGTCCTGGGCTCTGACACTGGGGAAGGCTGGGGCCACGGCCGGGCCGTGAAACACCCTGCCATAAACGGCTCCTTTCCAAGCGGAGCTGGAGAACACCACATGGAGCCAGCGGGGCCCAGCGGCTGTTCCACAGCCCGAGCAGTCCCGCGGGGCTCAGAGGCTGCTCTTGTCCGAGCTGGAGCACGGCCCTGACACGGCCCCAGCCCTCAGACACTCACACGCACACGCTTTGCTGCTCCCTCCTGTCCCCGCTGTGGAAACTTCCCCAGAGAATCGATGTTTTCAGGAGAGGAGAATAACAGACTCGAGGTCCCATCCTTTTGCCCGGGAGTCAATGGGAATTTGGCTAATGACCCTCCTGGGAGCAGAGCCAGCCTTCGATTTCCGATAGGGCAGGTTTAATGCCGTGCTGGGCTGACGAGGATGGAGCGCGGCCTCGCCAGCCGCGCACGGCTCTGCCGGGCCGGGGCCCTTCACACGGAGCTTCTCCCAGCACCGGAGAACACCTCTGGGATCACAGCCCAGCCTTCTCAAACTTCTCTGCCAATATTCCCTGCAGAGAAGGCTCAGCCTCACTGGGAGCTGCAGAGGCTTCCCTGGGGGCAGACCCCCTGGCACTGCCAGCGCTGGGGCCCCTGCGCCCCCGTGTCGTGACCTCCTCTGCAGGAGATGCCCCTGGCACTCCGATGCCCACCACAGCACAAACTCTCCCTGCACGGAAAAATAGGCGATTTCTCTAATATTCCCATTGAAAGCAATGGGATGACCTGAGAAGTGTTATCTAATCCACACCAAGAGATGTGCGCACAGATCTCACGTTTTTCCAGGAGACCTGTGCCCCTGCTGTTTTGATGTGCACACACTCGGAGCTGGTGTGCTGAGCTGTGCCACCGAGAGCTGCTCTGCACAACCTGATTTTGCTGCCTTTTACCATGACAAAGGGCTCGGGTTCCTATGAATAAATCTGTAACTAGACCACACACGATTATTAGGCTCCATACCAATTGTTCCTCATTAATGATTCAGAGGAGCCATTAGCATTTTGAGGCAAACAAGGTGTACTTAGTTAGCGGGACACGACCCAGCTGTCATTAAATTATATCTATGATTAATGATCTTCAGAGGCAGAGCTCTGAGCCTGGGCGAGGGTGAAGGGACAGGGAGGGGGTCACGGCTGGCAGGGGCATGCTGCAGGGGCCCTCAGGAACAATCAAGGAATGGTTTGGGTTGGAAAAGCCCTCTGAGACCACCAAGCCCAGCTGTTCCCCCAGCACGAGGCCACCACTGTCAGAACCCAGAATGTCCCTTGGACACTCTTGGATGTTCCGGGCCCAGATCAGAAGCATTTGAGACCCTGGAATGCAGCCACAGACCCCTGTGGCTTTGAACCTGATCCATGGAACCATTTACCAACCTTGCAAGAAGAACAAGAAATCACAAAAGTTTAGATATTGTAGTAGAAGTAGTCACAAAGTGAGAGGAAGAGTTTTTGAGTGCTGTACAGGGGGGTTTAGGCCTTGTACAGAGGGGTCTGAGTTTTGTACATGGGGGTCAGAAGTTCTAAGATGGAGGGACTTGGGTGTGTCCTGTCCTCTTTCCTTCTTCTTCCTAACCTCCATGTTCTTGGTGATGTTGGCACTCACAGATTGGTTTAGAGTAGAAAGTCACTGTTCAATATCAGTGATGGGCATTGGGAAAAAACTGTAAACATCTAATATGTAATATATGATATAAAAGAGGGCACCAGCCCCCTGGGAGGGGGAGTGTGCCCTTGTCTGACTGCTGAGTGGACCGCAGCAGCTCAGGGAGAAATCTTTTAGATAACACACAATAAACTACCTTGAGACCGGACAACTGAAGACTACTGAGTCTTTCTTTGGAAGCTCGGGTTGGAGGAGAGACTTTTCCACCTTTTCGGCTCACCCCAGCCAGGGGTGAGTTCCTACACACCACTGCCCCATGATCCCAAAGTGACACATCCACACAGATTTTAAATCCCTCCAGGGATGGGGACCCCACCCTGCCCTGGGCAGCTGTGCCAGGGCTGGACAGCCCTTCCATGAAGAATTTTCCCAACACCCAACCTGAACATCTCCTGGCACAACCTGAGGCTGTTTCCTCTCATCCTCTCGTGTGCTACCCAGAAGCAGAGAGAATTAGTTTTATTTATAGAAAACCTGATACCTCCTCAGCAACTGCAGATTGTGATCAAAAGTGGTTGAGAAAACACAGAGCCAAAGGTTGAAGCTGAGGGGTGGGTGACAGTAGTGTCAGGGCAGGCACGGCCAACAGATTAGGAAAAACGGTACAACATTTAGAGAGAAAACATTATTTTTGCTGCCAGATTTTAATTTAATTAGGGATTGTTTGGGTTTTGTTCTTTTGAATGCGGTTTGTTTATGGCTGTTGGTGGAGGAGTCTCAGTGCCATGGCAACGTGCAGCAAACACACGGGAGAGGCTGGGAACGCTTTGTCACGGGCTGTCACTCACCTGCCAAGGGAGGGGAAGGAGGTTCCAAACGGCAGAACGTGGAAAACTCTCAGAATAAACCCGGGCTGACAAGTTATCTGCACTCACCACAACTTTTCACAATACTCGTACGTAAATGTTGACAGGACAGAAGGGAATTAAATGAGGCTGTGAGAAGAGGGTTGAGTTTCCATCTGAATTTTTTTATCATAATGCTGTGGCAAAATCAGATTATTCTATTTTTTTCTTGTTGGGCAGATCTTGCAGACACTCTGCAATGCAATCAAGATTGTGTTTGACAAGAGTGCTCCAAAGTGTCTCCCCAGTGATTTGCTTGGGAAAACAACCCTAAAATGCTGGGTTTCCTCTTTTTTTTATTTGTGGGAGAGAGGATGTTCCGTGGGCTATGAAAACACAGGAGCTGAATGAGCACACAAAGCAGGGAGGCATTGCTGGGGCCGGCTGGGACAGCAGGCAGGGGGGCAGGAGGGGACAGTGATGGGCTGGCAGCCCCCAGCCAGCAAGGGACAGGGCTGGGCACGATCTGGTCCCTTGTCCCTGGGACCTCCTGGGCTGAGGCTCAGCCTCGGTTAAGTTCAGGGTCCTGTGCCCTTCAGCCTCCCCTCGGTGCTGGGATGGCAGCGATGAGGGGGAAGGAGGGGATTTGGGGCACCCCATGTTCTCTCTGTGCCCTCTCTGCGTGACAAGGGGCAGCAGGCGGGGCTGGAGGGACAGGGCACCACTGCCCGGGCAGCATCTGCCGGTGTGCCCATCGCCACGGGGACAGTGTGCCCATCGCCACGGGGACAGTGTGCCCATCACCACGGGGACAGTGTGCCCATCGCCACGGGGACAGTGTGCCCATCACCACGGGGACAGTGTGCCCATCGCCATGGGGACAGTGTGCCCATCGCCATGGGGACAGCATGGCCATCACCACGGGGACAGTGTGCCCACCACCATGGGGACAGTGTGCCCACCACCATGGGGACAGTGTGCCCACCAACATGGGGACAGTGTGCCCATCACCATGGGGACAGTGTGCCCATCGCCACGGGGACAGTGTGCCCATTGCCATGGGGACAGTGTGCCCATTGCCATGGGGACAGTGTGCCCACCACCATGGGGACAGTGTGCCCACCACCATGGGGACAGTGTGTCCATCACCATGGGGACACTGTGCTCATCACCACGGGGACAGTGCGCCCATTGCCACGGGGACAGTGTGCCCATTGCCATGGGGACAGTGTCCCCATCGCCATGGGGACACATGGCCATCACCACGGGGACAGTGTGCCCACCACCATGGGGACAGTGTGCCCATCGCCACGGGGACAGTGTCCCCATCGCCACAGGAACAGCATGGCCATCGCCACAGGGACAGCATGACCATCACCATGGGGACAGTGTCCCCATCGTCACAGGGACAGTGTGGCCATCACCATGGGGACAGTGTGCCCATCGCCACGGGGACAGTGTCCCCATCGCCACAGGAACAGCATGGCCATCGCCACAGGGACAGCATGACCATCACCATGGGGACAGTGTCCCCATCGTCACAGGGACAGTGTGCCCATTGCCACAGGGACAGCATGGCCATCGCCATGGGGACAGTGTACCCATCGCCATGGGGACAGTGTTCCCATCACCACGGGGACAGTGTGCCCATCACCACGGGGACAGCATGGCCATCGCCATGGGGACAGCATGGCCATCACCACGGGGACAGTGTGCCCATCACCACGGGGACAGCATGGCCATCACCATGGGGACAGTGTGCCCATCACCACGGGGACAGTGTGCCCATCGCCACGGGGACAGTGTGCCCATCGCCACGGGGACAGTGTGCCCACCACCATGGGGACAGTGTGCCCATCACCATGGGGACAGTGTGCCCATCGCCACGGGGACAGTGTGCCCACCACCATGGGGACAGTGTGCCCATTGCCACAGGGACAGCATGGCCATCACCACGGGGACAGTGTGCCCACCACCATGGGGACAGTGTGCCCATCGCCACGGGGACAGTGTGCCCATCGCCACGGGGACAGCATGGCCATCACCACAGAGACAGCATGACCATCACCATGGGGACAGTGTCCCCATCACCACGGGGACAGTGTGCCCATCACCACAAGGATGGCATCTCCATCACCACAGGGACAGTGTGCTCATCATCATGGGGACAGTGTCCCCATCACCACAGGGACAGTGTCCCCATCACCACAGGGACAGTGTGCCCTGCACAGCCCCTGCCAGACCCACCTCTGCCCAGCCCTCCATCCCCCCTCCAGTGCTCCAGCCAGGGCCTCCCCTTCTCCTGGCCTGCCCTGCCCTCGGCAGCGCTGCTCCAGCCCCTCTGCTTCTAGCCTGGCCTGGTCACTTTATCCAAGAGTAACCTTTAGCTTAGAGCAAAGCACAGTCTGCGTTATCGGAACACCAAAACCCCAAGCTGAACCCCCCAGCAGTGGTTAGTTCTGTGCAGGGACTCCCTTTATGTATTTTTCCCACCTGTGTCCCCACTGATGTCCCTGTTTTCCAGCACAGGTGGTACAGCTCTGTGCTGCCTTGCACTCCTTTGTTTTTAAGAGACAGCTGTGGTTCACGGTGTCACCCATTCAAACACGATGTGACATCTTTGGACGTGGCTACAGAGCGAGGGGAAAGCTTGCCATCAACTTCAGCGGATGAAAACCTTCATAATTAATGTATAGCTAATGACATTATTCATATTCGAGTCTTTGCAAGTTGTCCCAAAAGGCAGGAGCTGTCGGGAGGGCACTCGGGGCTGTGCGTGCAGCAGGACACCAGGCTGGGGACACGGGGGTCACACTGCCAACGCGAGGGAGGCCATGCTTGGCACCACTGTCCTCATGTGGGTTTGTTAAAACCTGACCATCAGAAGTGGCCTTGCACAGGATTCCAGGATCACTGGGGCTGGAAAACCCTCCAAGGCCATCGAGTCCCAGTTGTGCCCAATCCCCACTTTGTCCCCAGCCCAGAGCACTGAGTGCCACGTCCAGCCCTTCCTTGGACACCTCCAGGGGTGGGCACTCCAAACCTCCCTGGGCATTGTTCACCTCTGGGAACTGCTCCTGTCTCTGCCACCATCAATGTCCCTGCAGGATGCTCTGCCCGTGGACATGCCCAAGGAGAGCAGCAGCTCCCAAATTTTGGGCTTCTTGGAGGGGATTTTCCTCTCTGCTGTCCCCACAGGGTGGAGGAGCCATGGGGCTGGTGGAGGGCTGATGGAGAAGTGGAACAGGGACGAGGAGGTCCTTGGTGTTGGTGGCAGTGCCGTGGGGTTTTCCTCGTGTCCCCAGGCCCAGCGTCGGGGGGAAAAGTGAGAGCAGCGAGGCTGGAAAGGCAGAAGTGAACTTCATGTGACTGCAGCCAGCAGCCTGGCTGAAGGTGCCACCCTCTCACTGGGGCACGTGTGACAGTCACAGCCTGCTGACACACAGCCCAGGACAGGGGCAGAGCCAGGCAGGGATGTGTCACAGCTAACTGGGCACCAAGGGCTGGGAAACCTCAGCACAGAAACCTCTCCTGCCCCCAGGGGCTGCCCATTCCTGGGCTCCAGCCTGAGACGTGATCAGTTCTTCACATGGCCAGTTAGAGGGCTGGTGGGACTTTTGGTCACTGTTTAGCACCTCCTCACCTCTTGCCCAAGACATGGAAGATGCTGCTGTGCAGAACCATCCAAAACTGCTCTGCCAGGGGAAATCCTCTGGGGCTGGTGCTGCCAGGCTCCCTGTCCCCTGTAAATGTGTGAAGCTCCAGTCTCATCTCCAGTCTGCAGCCCCCTCCCAAGCCCCCAGCCCGGCATGAGGGCCTGTGTCCAAATTCCACCCTAAGGCTTTACTGATGTCAAGCACCAAGGAACTGTGCATCCCTAAGGATTCCTTTTATAACGAAGTCCAGGTGCCATTTTCCTTCTAAAAAACAGGACACACCCGTGTTTCTGCTAAAAACAATAAATGCTGATTGTTTAGTGAGGCAAGAGGTTGACAGGAGAGACCCATGAGACAGCAGAGCTGCACCACCTCCTCCGAGCTGGTGGTGATGCAGAGCCAGCCCAACAAGTGTTAAATAACAGGGCAGTGCTGGGAGGGTGAAGCCAGCTCCAGAGCATGATCGCTTTTAAATTGAGCCCTCTGCTTAAACCCCACAGGAAATGAGAGGGGTCACAGAGGCAGAGATTGCACCACGGTTATATGACTTTAAAAGACAATCTAATTTCTCCGTCAGAAATTGCAGTGTTTTTTCGGAAGATGTCTTTGACAAAAGATGTCATAATTCGGGGCCGTGGCCGAGCGAGAGCCCCGAGCTGTGCTCGGCATTCCTGGAGCGTGTGTGGAGCTAAGGATTTCACAGAGCCAGGGGCTGAGTGGGGAAAGGCAAACTGCACTGGAGAGACCGCCTCGGGGCCAGGTGCTTCTCCTGAAGACCCCCATGGGGTCAGGTGCTGCTCCTGGAGACCCCCACGGGGTCAGGTGCTGCTCCTGCAGACCCCCACTGGGTCAGGTGCTGTTCCTGCCGACCCCCACGGGGCCAGGTGCTGTTCCTGCAGACCCCCACGGGGTCAGATGCTGTCCCTGGAGACCCTCATGGGGCCAGGTGCTGCTCCTGCAGACCCCCATGGAGTCAGGTGCTGTTCCTGCAGACCCTCATGGGGCCAGGTGCTGCTCCTGCAGACCCCCACGGGGTCAGGTGCTGTTCCTGGAGACCCCCACGGGGCCAGGTGCTGTTCCTGCAGACCCCCACGGGGTCAGGTGCTGTTCCTGCAGACCCCCACGGGGTCAGGTGCTGTTCCTGGAGACCCCCACGGGGCCAGGTGCTGTTCCTGCAGACCCCCACGGGGTCAGGTGCTGTTCCTGCAGACCCCCACGGGGTCAGGTGCTGTTCCTGCAGACCCCCACGGGGTCAGGTGCTGTTCCTGCAGACCCCCACGGGGTCAGGTGCTGTTCCTGCAGACCCCCATGGAGTCAGGTGCTGTTCCTGCAGACCCCCATGGGGCCAGGTGCTGTTCCTGCAGACCCTCATGGGGCCAGGTGCTGTTCCTGCAGACCCCCACGGGGTCAGGTGCTGTTCCTGCAGACCCCCACGGCGCCAGGTGCTGTTCCTGGAGACCCCCACGGGGCCAGGTGCTGTTCCTGCAGACAGAAGGGTGGGACGGCCCCTCTGGGTTTGCTGCAGGGCCAGGGCAGCCCCTCTCAGCCCGTGACTTCTCATCATCCCTGTCCAGCAACCCACAGAACCCAGCCCAAAAACCACCCAGGCAACCCCGAGCCAACCTGGCCCAATTTAACCCAACTCCATCCAGTCCCAGCCCAACCCCAACCCAACCCCACTGCTTCCCAAACTCTCCTCACCTACCAGCCCATCATGCCTGGGCTGGATTTCGCCTGCTTTCTCTAAAAGCTGGAAAACGTTAAGAATAGTGGAGATGATACAAATTAAATTTAATTCTCCTACACACATCTTCGAAGTCTTCCCTTTTTCTGCTGCCTGTAACATTTACTAACATTTACTTCTTGCTCAAAATATCCAATTCTAGAAGTTTTAGTGTTTTTTCCTGAAATCTTTCCTTGTATCAGGGCAGTATCATCTGCTAGCACAGGCAGCCTCCACCAGGACAGGTTCCAGCCCGGCTGGAGGCAGCTCCTGGAGTTGCTGTTCTCTCTTCCCAGGTGTCAAAGGAGCCAGGGCAGTTTCCCAAGTTTTCACCTGTCTGTCTCAGCCAGCACAGAGGGCCAACCCACACGACAGCGAGGTCATGATCACCTCTGCTGGGACAAAGCATTTGTACACCCTCTGCAGTGACACAAAACCTCAGATGTTCTGTGGGCCGAGGAGTCGTCTTTTACACTTGAAATGATATTTCTTATTTCCATTTTTTCAGTAACTTATTAATTTGTGAGCTTAACAGGAGCGTGCCCTGTGCCAGGCGTCTCAATTACATTGCATAAATATTTAACACTACCAGAAAACAATCATTTCCTAACCCAAAAAATAGCGTTACAGAAACTGAACAATTGCTAAGTGACCACGGTGCTTTTTCATGAATCCCATCTACTTTATTAACCCGAGATAAGCCAAGGGAGCCAATTACAGTGCACTAAACTGTGCCGTCAGCTGCCTGGGAAAGGCCATTATGTTTTCAGCTTCTGTGTAGTTCAATGAGAATTAGAGTTAAATGTGTGTTTTGAATGCAATGGGTTATTACCAGGAGGTTAATCATACCATTACTTTTTATTGTGGGGCTGTAGAAGTTTAAGGGGACCCTGAAAGGGCTCAGTGAGAGCAGCCCCTGCTGCTGCCTGGGCCAGCAGGGTCTGCACCGGGCTCACGGCACCCTCTGAAGCCTCCCCAAACTGTGTCACTTGTAGAATTTGCACTTGACTTTTGCAAACATTAAATGCTCTTGTGGCAGAGAACTAATTAAGAAATCCGGGCCACTACTGCTGAGCTAATTCTGTTCGGGTTGACTGCGTGTTCAAATCTGACTCTGGATGCTCATCTAATGTGTACTGTGACCAGCTATTGCGGTTGGATTAAGGTAATTACCTAGCTCAACACTTTTCTGAAACATTTTACAGTAATGCAATCCGAAGCTTTTATGTGCTTCTCCATCTTCAGAGGATTGGGAGTGTGAAGCTGTGCTTGAGGATGGAAGAGCCAGAGCCCAGCTTATCACCAGCCTTGGAGGAGGCTTAGCTGGGCTCAGGCTCCTGATTCCTGGGCAGCAAATGGGGCACTGCAGTAAAAGGCCCTGGAAGGGAGGGGACAGCCGGGGGGATCGGGCTGTGCTCCCAGGGAACAGGGACAGGAGGAGAGGGAACGGCCTCAGGCTGGCCCAGGGCAGCTCAGGGTGGGCAGCAGCAGGAATTTCCCCATGGAAAGGGGGCTTAGGCCTTGGAACTGCCCAGGGAGGTTTGGGGTGCCCATCCCTGCAGGTGTCCCAGGAATTCTGGAGGTGGCACTCAGGGCTCTGGGCTGGGGACAGGGTGGGCATGGGGCACAGCTGGGACTCCATGGTCTTGGAGGGCTTTTCCAAACTAAATAAATTTGTGAATTTCACAGACCTTGGGAAGAGCCTGAGGATTGGCAAGAGAGGGGCCAGGCTTTGGCTCAGGGAAAGCAGTGACTCTGGGACACTGGAAAAGTGCAAAATGGGGAATGCCTTGTGAAAATGGCCATAGAAAGGCAAATCATCAGAAGCAAGAACCCAAACGCAAAGGGAGGCAGTAACAGTGGAACACAACAGATCTCTCCCGGGAAGAGGAGACCTTTGGTCTGTCGAAGAGAGATGGAAGGACAGCCACAGACCTTTCCATGCTCCACAGCCAGCACACTCAATCAGCCGAGCCTGGGCCGCACCCCCGAGCCCTCGCCCTCCCTGTCCAGCTGCTAACAAGGGCCATTTGTGATGTTCTCTCCGGGATGGGGCTGCCTCCACCTCGGGAAATCGGATTGCGCTTATTCCTCATTCGCCACAAATTGGGCAATAACTTTCAGCCTCTACCCCCGAGCTGGACTCGAGGCAGCCACCTAGAACGGAAAGGGCCTCTCGAGCCCATTACCAGTCCCCTGAAATATCCCATCTCTGTCTGGCCGGGCTCGTGGGGCACAGGAGTGCCACTCTCCATTAGGTGCTCCCAGCACTCCCCGATCCGAGCCCCGGCAGGGCAGCAGAGGCAGGAACCTCGGCCAGGGTGGGGATGTCTGCTGCACTGTGCCTCCATGGAGCACAGCTGCCACTCAGAGGAGTCGTGCTCATCACCTCCAGCCCCCGGGAAGGATCCCCTGGGGGGAGAGCTGGGGGTCTGTGCAGGGACAGGAGCTGCACTTGGTGGCCCCTGTGGGTCCCCTCTGCTCAGCGTATTCCCGGATTCTGTGGCCACCCCACACTCTGGGGTCTCTGGTCGTGGGCAGAGGCTCTGGGGCAGGAGGCAGCAGTGCTCACATGAACAGCTCCAGGGGCAGCTCTCAGCCCATGTCAGATGTCCCCATCAAACCTGATTTTAAAATGATTTATTAAAAAACACAGACTGGCACAGGTTCCAAGAGAAACCCAACCTCCCGCAGGGGACTGGCAGCGCTCAGCCAGGCCGGAATGAAAGGGTGACCAATGAGTGAAACCAGGTGGTCGGGGCCCTGTTCTTGGTCTTCATGCAGCCATGACCAAGAGGGACATCAATGCCAGGCTGGACAGGGCTTGGAGCAGCCTGGGACAGTGGGAGGTGTCCCTGCCCATGGCAGCAGTGGCACTGGGTGGGCTTTAAGGTCCCTTTCACCCTAAACCAGTCTGGGGTTTTCTATGATCTTATAAATTCATCAATTTTTTATTCCATTTCCTTTTATTCTGTCCTTCATTCTGTGATCAGAGAGAGGGTACAACTACAATTTAGCTCTTTGGTGGAATTTACTCCAGTGATTAAAATAACTGCATGGAATTAGCGCAATTCTAACGTTGTTTTTTATCTTGAGTGGCAGAAAATCATTGCTTCTGGGATAATTCTTAACCTAACAGAGTGACCCCTATGAAATACATCCAAAAGTTTTATGGTTTTCCCCCTTCATGCTAATTTAATGTAGCCCAATTGTTTAATCTTAAACCGAACACATTCCAAATAAAGTAATGCAGCTAACAACAAGACACTGCAGGAAATAATTAGGTTGCAAGTTGTGGAGGCTTTAATACGATTGAAATTATATAACTATCTTTGCATTCCCTGTATGGTCCTATTAAATGCAGTCGGCATTGATGTCGGGAGCTGTCAGGAAGCAAAATGAAAAATAGTTTTAATAGCTGCTCTTTGACCTGTTTTATATTTTATGTCAATTATAACAGCACACAACCATGCATAATTATGAAGCATAGATGCATTAAAATGTACACATAATTTGTGTTCTTATGGCAACGGTTGCATTAGGATCTGGAAAACAGACGGGTGAGTCCCATTGTGAGGTGGCCGGGGTGTGGAGCCGCCGGAGCTCTGTCTGTCTGTCTGTCTGCTCGGCCCGAGGGGTGAAGCCCACCCTCCCGAGGGACAAGCAGCTCCAGCAGGCAGTGCCCAGCTGCCACTTGGCCCCGAGCACAGGCCCGGCACGCACCCGGAGCAGTGAACAGAGGAAACAAGAGGGGTTTTTCCCTGGGTTCATTTTGAACATTCCAGGACTCCCCGTCCAAGTCCACTCACCACGAGGGTTAATTACAAACTGCAGTCCCAGGCCTGCCTCCCTTGCTCATCTCTTTTCCCATGTGAAACGTTTTTAAACCTCTTGAGCTGTGACACAGAGCAGGGGAGCCACTGAAAAAAGTTACCTAAGCAAAACAAATGTTTTAGCAATTCCTTTGGGCTGCTGGGATGAGGTTTGGTACGGGGTTGGTGTCAATGCTCTGCCCATCCCCTGCCAAGAGCTCTCCACCTTTGGGCTTAATGAAGGAGTAGTAAGTGGTATAATTTTTCAGTTCTTTTCTTTTTATTTTTTAAATTGCTTTGTTGTATTTGGGTATAAATCAGAGAAAATCTAAGGGAAATCACTAAAACAGTTTCTTTTCTCTTCTACCAAAAAAAAAAAAAAAAAAAAAAAAAAAAAAAAAAAAAAAAAAAAAGCCAAACCTCCAAGCCCCGAGCTGCCCTTCTGCCAAAAGCTCACTCAGGTCTGGGAGCTGATGGGATGAGTTCCTCGTGGAACGAGGTGGAATGAGAGAGGTTGGTTTTAAGGTTCCTTCCAACCCAAACTATTGTGGGATTCTACGAAACACTTCTAAAGCTGATTCTGAAGATTTGCACAGAGCTGATGGTCCTGTGAACCAGGAATCCTGAACAAGCCCCGTGTCCTTGTCGCTGCCCCGAGGCGAGCGTGCCCAGCTCTCCACCTTGGCTCTCAGCAGCACCTGCTCTCCT